>NC_056739.1:538028938-538071438 GCF_019279795.1 Protopterus annectens
GTAGACGAGGAGTGTCCCAGGGTGGGTCCCAGATGTGCTAGGGCCTGGTGCCACAGCCAGATGAAGTGGGAGATGTGGGTCCGCTGGGACCAGCCTTCCTAAACATGCTATGGTGTTACCGTTTTAGAACATATGTGGGTTAGTAATAGTTAACACAGTCCAGGATTAGTTATAACAGCATGCATAGATATTCCCATTAACCCAAAACAACAGATTTGGAACAGTTACATAGCAAACAGAACACATGCATATATGGAACCACAGTGGCCATTACAACGGCATGCAGGTTACATTGATAGCAACAGATACCAATGATAGTATTTCAACATGGAACATTAATAGAAACACATTTCAATATTTGTTGAACGATAGGACATATGTCCCAACAGTAGGTTTGCTGTAAAGCATATCCTTTGATTTGTGTTTTAGATTATTGTTGCAGATATGGTGGGGGGAGATGTCAATTAACAACATGTATGTCCTTGCAGTACTCACAACATTAATGATCATTTCTCTAATCATTACTCTACAGGTATTATTACAGTACCCTATGACCGTGGTTTGGGCAGTGGTACGTTTGAACACAGAGTATACTTTAGCTGTCTTATAGCTAAATTCTACTTCTCTTACCCGGTAGACCTTTGACCTGTGGAGGGAATGTTTGTTAACACTACCTGACTGTTTCTACACATATTCCCAGATTCCTAGTTAAAATTATGCACATACCTCTCAACCTCTTAATACACAACATCTGAGCAATGCTTCACAAAATGGGGGTACAAATAGGGATGTATTTGAAATAGTGCTCTTATAAACTCTTAAACAGTTGCTAAGTAATAGGATTTGTTTTCATATACATGTTCTGAAGGATTTGAGGTCTGACACTCAAATGTATGTCATCATTTGGTGATTACAATCCTGAGATCATCCCAGTGATTTGTCAGAAAAAAGTGGAACAGGCCAAAAATGTGAGCCAATTATCTGGACATTCGAACCATGGCTGTATCTGCTAAAAATACAACAATTTCTGTTTCATCAGAGTGAGCTATTTAGAAAACACTGTTTGTTTTTTTCCGTGTTTTCTGTCTAAGTCTCTCTTGGTTGTATAATCTGACTTTGTAATTAAAACAGTCTTATACAGACATTCCTAGACATATTTTTATATATCACAGTGTGAGAAACAGTGGTTGACACAACAGTACTATTTTGATATCAGATCTTGGTGAATGCTGCATGTCAGGCCATACAATACCAGAGTAAACACAACCAGTCCAGGATTTATAACTTTATTACCAGGCAGTTAGTTTTCTTATCTGAATGACCTGTGGAGGAATGTTTGTTAACACTACCTGATGGTCTCTACACATATTCCCAGATTCCTAGTTAAAATTATGCACATACCTCTCAGTCTCTTAATGTACAAAATCTGGACAAAGCTTGACAACATGGGGCTACAAATAGGAACATATTTTGAATATTGCTCTTATAAACCTACAGAATTGCTAGAGTAACAGGATTTGTTTTAATATACATTTCCTGAAGGATTTGAAGTCTGAAACTCAAATGTATGTCATTATTTAGTGACTACAATTCAGAGATCATCCCAGTGATTTACCAGGGAGAAAGAGTAACAGGCCAAAAATATGAGCCAATTATCTTGACATTCTGGGAAAATCTGTACAGTTGAGAGGTATGATGCATACAGCTTACTACCACTCCAAGGATTCGAGCCATGGCTGCATGTGCTAAAAATACAACAATTTGGGTTTCATCAGAGTGCGCTATTTAGAAACTGCTGTTTGTTCCATCAGTGTTTTCTGTCCAAGTCTCTCTTGGTTGTACAATCTGACCTTGTACTTACAACAGTCTTATACAGACATTCCTAGACATATTTTTTTATGTAGCACAGTGTGGGTAACAGTGGTTAACACAACATTACTATTCAGAGAATGCAACACTAAATGCCATACAATACCAGAATAAATACAACCAGTCCAGGATTTAGAACTTTATTGCCAGACAGTTATGGTTTTATAAATATAACCTATATGGGACTATTACTGTCATATTGTCTGGTTTATTCAGTACAACCCATACACAGTTTTTATACTGCCAGGTGACTTTCTGTTACTTTCTATTTATTTGGTATGACTACTACAAGCAGGATTGTTACTCACCAGACTCATGATGCAGCCTTTGCAACCTACTGGCATGGGCTTCCTGATTCACAGCTGCAGCTGTAAAGGGAATAGAGAAATATTTAGGCATACCAATCCATCACATACACAGGCTGGATTTTGGTAAACAGTTATTGATATGAATACTTACACACTGCTGGGACATCACCACTCTGCCTTGCTTCTTGAACTCACTCATCCAAGAGCTCCCTCTTCCTCCGCTTCAAGTCGGCATAGTGGTGTCGGACCTGCTCACCAGTCCGAGGAATGCCAGTGGCACTGGTGAGATCACGGGCGAGATGGTCCCAGGCTTCCACTTTATATTGAGAGCCCTGGTACTGGCCCTTCAGCAGTCTCTCATCATGGTTATTTACCAGGAGTCCTACCATGACCTTGGATTCCTGTATGCCTCAGCTGTGTTCCTGAAAGTGCATGCCCTCACCAACACCTGCCATACTGCCTACAATGGGAAGCTGCAACCAGTCATGAGCTCTATTCCCACCTGTGAGGTTTAAATATGGCTGATTTCCTGCCCTTTGCCATGATTGGATGGTTTTGAATATGATGATCTAAATTAAGCTACGGGCAAACCTGCTTAGCTAAGGTTGGCAGTACTTAAAGGGGCGGGTTCAGCACTGCTTGCCAATTGGCAAATCCACTTAGCTTGGCTACTCATTGCTTAGTGGTCATATTTCCACAAAGCTTGCACTTGATAAGTAGAGCTGTGCAATGCTTAGCATTGCTAATTTTTTTTATTTTATAGACTATCTGCTGTATGGAATTGATTCATCATTCATTATATATTATAAATTTGTTTACTGTCCCTGACATCCCCCAAATTGCTTTCATTACATTTATTCATGTATGACTATACTGTATGGGGCACTTGTGTTTATATGGGGATTTCACAACCTTATTAAACTGACACCTCACATCTGGACCTACTACAGTACTATGGTTAACAAATATATGTTATTTAGCAGCTAATTATAAAAAATCTTTTTATGTACTGCTTTCACATGTCAAATTCAAATTGGTCACAATGGGGATCAAACTGCGAGTGGCTGTTTGTAAAGCTTAAGCTCTAACTACTACACTATTGCAATACTGCTTATGTTGGATGTCTCTTGCTATTTAACTTCTTGTGCTGTTTAAGCTGGACTAAGCATAGCTAAGCAATGGGCACACCAATGCAGCTACGCTTAAACTTTATTGCATGTTTAAAAATATATATTTATTGTGTTTTTTTTATACACTTCAGAAATTCCATGCTAATGCTGAACCTGTTATTCTATCAACTTTCTGCTTTGTGGGATGATTGTCCCTTATGGCTTTGCCCACATTCCTTACTCTGATGCGTTGAGAGGTGTGCATTATGTGCTTATGCTTCATCTGTTATTCGATCAACTTGTGGCTTGGTAGGGACGATTGTCCCTTATGACTTTGACCAGATTTCTTACCCTGATGGGTTGGTGTGTTACAAGCATTCTCACTCATTTTACATTGCTGAAAGGCAATTCTGGAGTGCAGGGGGCGTGTGTATTGTGAGAGCTCTGCTCTCAGACACACCCCCTGCGCTCGTACATGGAACTGTGTCCATTTTAGAGCATGGCAGTGTGCCTTCATACACATGCATTGTGCACTGCCGTGCTGAACAGGAATGGTCCCTGCCATGCAGGAATAACTTATTCCTGGATGGCTGCTTGCTGAATCTGGGGGAATGTTTCTTAATTATTATTTTGTTTAAAAATAAAATATACAGAGTTAACTTGCATTATTTACAATAATTGACATGCCTCATCAACTGTTATGTTCTTAAAATATTTTACTTAAAGAAATTGAGTAATTATTTTGTTGACAAAGCATTTTCAAAATAAATAAGAGGGAACTTATTGTCAAAACAAGCAAAATTTGTGAAATCACACAGATATGTGTACAGACACAACCACACACAAACACACACACACACACACACACACACACACACACACACACACACACACACACACACACACATCAATACAATATCAATAAGCATAAATACAAAGGATGATTTGCAAGTGCAATAATGACCTCCAGGGTGGGTATTATATTGAACTGGCAGACATTCCAGAGGAGGGAAAGCTGTCTAATTACAGTTTTGGCCTCACTATGCCCCTATGGTATTCCATTATTTCTGTATAATACCTCCACTACCTGGCAGTTTTGCTTACTTATTACTAATGCAGAACTGAGTAAAATGATAACTTTAATCAGTGGTATGCTTAGCTAACCATAAGATATACATATTTATTCCACCAGACATTTGTCATGTGATTGACTGACTTATAGGATTTTGGTTGTTTATCAACATTTTTTTTCCAGAGGTTTTTACTATTATGTTTATTGGTATTTGTGTTTGTTTTACATGTATGTATGGGTTGAATACATAAAGTAACTCTGTTACTGATGTCAGCAGCAGTAAGTATTAGGTCAGTCAGAAAATAAAGATGGACAAAAAGAAGACAAAAAAATCTGCAGTGAACAGTAGGTATTATTTGATGTTGGAGGGAAAAAGCAGAATGTCCATTAACATCTCCTCCCTATCTATACAGGTCAATAGTAATGACATTTTGTTCTATCCAATTTCATTGTAATCTAAAATGAAGGGTCAGTCCAATACCTAGGTACTCAGGAAAAGAATGTTCTAACATTAAATGTCCCTTGTTCTTAGACATATGTATGTGGATATGTGTCTATATTATCATATCGCATGCTCAGAATAGCGAATGACAGATAATCGACCCCATGTAAGTGAAAGCTTACAACGTCGAACTTCAGAACAGCAATTATTTTCCAATGGAAAACAATCACTGTTTCGAAGCAAACAAAAAAAAAACAGTAAAACATTACTTAACATGGGGGGGCTGCACCCCCCATACCCCCCTACTTAAATATACCAACTCCGAGATCACACTACAGTGACAAAAAGGCAAAGTAGCGAAAGCAGCCAAACAAATTCTTTCCCAAGGAAAGAATTTGCTGAAACACCGCTTCGCTATTTGCCTTTTTGCACTTTACTGTTCGACAAAGACACATTCAACAACCTGCATCTGCACCGTCGTAATAGGGAACCTGTGGATATCACAACAAATGTATGTCCAAGGGTGAGAAAGTTAAACTCAGCCTTTCATATGATTGAGCACAAGTGTGTAGGACAGCACTGTTTTTGACTGTGAAAATGTATATCAATAATGCTATTATGGTTCAGTCAGGGTTTTCCAGGTCCACTCATGCTAGCAGTGGGCACAATTACATTTTCCAATTGTGTCCTAGTTCTGTCTCACTCTTTCTGCAGTTACTTTACTATGTTACAAGTGAAATGGCTTTCCTACAATGCCACTGCATGATTGTGCAAAGCTATTTTGTCATTATCTAACAAATATCTGTAATCTCATCCACAGATGGATAAGGCATTTCACATAAGGTATTCAGTCACCTCCAGTTCATGTTCAACTTAATGCTTCCATTCTCATTACTTTATAACTAACATGATTGAAGACAGGAGTTAAGATACAGAAATGTAAATTAATGGAGTGCTTCTGTGTATTATAATCTGGTTTCCCTAAATGGCAAAGGATCTGCAGCAGCATCACTGGCTGTGTTAAGCGTTTGTATTATACTCTACAAGTCACATGTTGACACAACACAGGAGTATGCACGACAGTCTTCTTGTACTCCATTTCATTACCACCCACACTGAGATACGTTCCCTGGCTGCAAAACACATTGTATCAAAGAAAGATCTTTATTCAGTCATTCATCCTAGTACTGACTTTCTCCTTTTCAGAGTCTAAATTACTACTCAGTGAGATTAAGACACAATACCAGCCCATGGACATGTTGTCAGCCTACTGCTATATGTACACATACATGCTCATCTACAAATAATTTGGACAAACACCATGAGGTAACAACGATAAATACTTTACATATGCACCACCCAAATAACCTTAAGTTCTTTTTAAATATACATTTACATAGGATGCTTTGTTTCTATATCTCTTGTCTCTTACTAAATTAGAAGGCTCTTAAAACACCACAATACAGAGGAAAACATTAATATTATTCTGATAGTCACCTAGTAGTACATATAAAGGTTGTTATGCACATATCCTTTTTCAGATTTCTTTTAGAAAGTTGTATCACTAGGATGTGGTTGGATGTCTCATTCTTTAGCGAACTGATTTAGTTCTACCGCTAACGATGTGACCAAGATGCAGAACTACATATTCTGACTTAATTGTTGCATTCCCTTCCTCAAGGGGTACATCTGCAGTCTGTAACAGGAGGTCTCCAATTAACAATGAAGCAAATGTGTTCCATACAAGTTTTAGAGTATATTAATTCACATGGGCAATGATCTAAACAAATAATGTTCACAACTGCAAGAGACAACATCACTCTGATGGTAAAGAGATATACAGTCATAAGGTTGTAATTATTATAGTCAGTTTTAGAAGGAGCTCTCCACCCCATAATTGACAGTCCTCTAATCCAAACAATGCATATTATCTATTTGTTGACTAGGAAAATATAACCTATCTTTTGTGATCATATGCCAACCTTTGAATTGGACTGATATGGGTACAGCATTCCTGGAGGTTTTGGGGAGCAACTTCACTAGGCAGAATTCAAAAACACAGACTACCATGTTTGCCAATGAATGTAAAGTCTTTTTTTTTTCTTCTTGATTCTATCAAATTGTAGGCATAAAGGTCAATTGGTAGTTCGAATGTCTGCCTCACAGCAGTGGGTTCTGGGATAAACTCTTGGCCTCTCATTGCTGTCTTTCTGGACTGTGCATAGTATTCCCGTGGCAGATAACTTTTCATGAAGTACACTGGTGTCTCCTAACTGATCCAAAACAGGTTGATTGACAGGCTGTGCTAAGCTGTCCACATATACTGTATTTTCTCTTGCCTCATGGTCCAGATCATGTTTGAAAAGAGCCAGAATGAGCCACTTCTGTTACCTGGTTAACATTTAGTTACATGCATACATACATACATAAATGTTAAGCTGTGAAGACCTGGTATAACATCATGTTTAGCCATCCCATTGTATGCAGTATGATATTTGCATATGTTAACTGTAGAAATCAGAATCACGTTCATGTATTTATTGCTGCAATGTCTAAATGTAGTTAATATGTTAGTTCTTGCAGTTATGAATAGTATTTGTTTAGATCATGTCTCGTGTGAATTAAAATACTATAAAACTTGCATAGAATGTATTTGCTTCATTGCACTATCACTGCAATTAAGCCATGCAAAGAATTTAAAAATGTACTATGCTATGAATAAATGTACATGCTTTGAAAAGTGCAATGTAAAACAGAATAAAGGAATCCAATATTCAAAACTCACAGCTTCTAGAAAAGAAACTATAATATGAACTTTGGAAGAAGATACGTGTGTTTGAATAATAGGATAAATGATTTTGATAAAGGATTGCACTGTGTTTTGTTTTCAAATACCCATGCATGTACTGGGACTTTTTTAGAGCTTATGAAACTTCTAATTTATCACTGTGATGAGGGTGTAAATCATACCACTGCCTGAAGGCATTATAATTGAGGAGGGAGAACAAATGTTTATACTTGGAGAATTCAAAGTGGATCACAGCGTATGACAGACAAATAATTGAAGGGATTAAATAATCAGAACAAATGCATGTCAAGCTAGCGGCCAGGCAAAAGGAGCCGTGAGTCTGGATATGAATGAATGAATAAGTAAAAATCAGTGAAACAGAAATCGTTACAACAGGCTCCCTTTGTGGTTTCATCTCCTCCTGACAGCTGTAGTTAAAATCTAAGGCCTTAATCCATCAGGGAAATGAAAAGGAAGCATACCTGACTAACTCCTGCTGTAGTCTGTTTTTCTTAATGTCACATTAAATTTTCCTAAACAGTGACACAAACCACTTGAAATTTAATGAAGTTTAATTTGATCTGATTAGTTGTCTTTAAGACTTTCCCAAGAGTCATGATTTTCTCCTGTAGAAAGTTCGGATCAAGCTTCTCTCTGCCCATCACTCTGACGCTAAATAAGATAAAAATAGAATAGAAAAATCCTTGCTTTAGTTTGACTATATTCTTTCCGTGTCCAATTACAAATTTGCTAAGAAAATAGTTTGGTAAAAATTCTGCATGCAATCAGGCTTAGTCTTTAATTTTATGTTTCTGTCTGTCTCTTTCTCGGTCTGTCTGTCACGCACACACACGTGCACACACACACACACACACACACACACACACACACACACACACACACACACGCACGCGCACACACGCACACACAGTCAAACAACCAAATGTCTTCTTCTTAGGTCAAACAAATGAATCCCCCAAATTTTTCTTCATATTATCAATGTACACATGCATCTGCTAATGTTTGAATAAAACAGCTTTTGAATGAAGCAAGTGTAATACACAAGTATGTTCGCTGAGTTTTTTTTTTTTTGCCAGGTACTACAACTTTTGAACGACTACTAGCATCTTTTCACTTCAGACTTTTGTGCAGGAAACTTGTAGACATGTGGCATTCCAGAAAAAAAATATGTGTGTACTAATGCACTGAAATTGAGTGTGCTGCCACTATGTAATTTACAGTTTGTGTCTGTAACCATGTCCTTCTAAACTGTGCAAAGATAATTTTATATCAAACTGGGACATAATAACTTATAAAAAAGATATTGTAAACAGGGGCTTTGATCTTTACCCTCCAAGCACCCTTTTATTTAAGCCATAAGTCTCACTGGAGTGCTTGGCATGCTGTATGTTGCTTATGCTGTAACGACCTGGCCCAAATGGCAAGGCTTGAATATACAGCTCATTGTTACAAAAAATGCCCATGTCATTGACCTTGTAATGCATGTGCTACAGTGGATTTTATACCATTATTAGTTTCTTTATATAGAGCTGAATGTATAATATAGCAAATGGAATTTATTTGTTTTTATTTGGCTTTTAATTCATTCTAGGGGTGAGATATGAAGAAAGTGATGTCTGCATACTCATCTGCTCTTATTGAAGGTTTTTTTTTTTTTTTTAATTTTTACTTTGTATTTTCCAACTGTGGTGGTGGTGCTGTGGTAGCGTTGTCGCCTCACAGTAAGACGTTGTGCCGTTCAATTCTCAGCTAAAGTGTTTTCTGTGTGGAGACATGCATGAATGGGTGTACCTTTGTTGCGTCAGAGCTGGCAACTCGGTACGTAAAAATCTACTGCCAATCATTAGCGGACCGGAGTTCCGCTGTGGCGACCCCTAACCGGGAAAAGCCGAAAGACACAACAGCTTTGTATTTTCCAAACTAGTCATGGATCATGTAACTGACATAAGGTAGAACTGCATGGAGGGCTCACAGCAGTTCACACAATACTGTATTCATTTGCTTGTTAAACACGTGTTCTAGATACATATTTTTATATTTATACTAAGCAAAAAGACTCAGGCTTCCAGTTACATGGCAGGATCAAGAGAATTGTCCGACTGTTATTTTATAATATTAATAATAACATCAAATATAACAATGATTCCCCAGGGAATTATAAGAATATTTCACAAGTATAATTCCCTGCTACATTTTGTTATATTATATGTCATGCAATGAACATTTTTTTTTTTATTTTAAATGTAATGAACATTTTTTCTGTTTATTTTGCAGTGGCTCCTTCTTGTCAGTGGCTTCTTGAACCAAAAATGGGATGTAACTCATTTTATCTTTTTATGTTACAGTGAGCGGAACACTGTAGATGATTAATTAGTATGGGTTAATTTTTTGATGTTAAGCAAATGTTGACTATTTATTTAAAGAATTATTTATTTGTTTTTTCTAATTAGTTATCTGTTTACTTGTTTTTTTTTTTTTTTTTTTTTGCACTTTCATTTTTACTTTGGGGATGCAAGATAGAATTAAAGAACATCTTTTTATAACTAAAATAAGACATAGAAAAAAACCTTGCCTGCCAACATTTCTGATTGCTGCATAGGGTAATTTTAAATAAATTATCAACAATCGTGTAGGCTTTGAAGCCTACATGTTAGCACAATGAGCAACAGAGCTAATCACATATGCATGCTGGTTATCATGCTTACAGAAATACAATCATATTTTCATGGCCAGCAACAGTGTTGCTGGCCATGAAAATGTGTTGAGCAGTATGACCACACACAGTAAACAAACAAGCTTGTGTGGACAGCAGGAAGAGCTCCATGGGGCAAACAATGCAAGCTGTACCAGACAGGGAAAGAGTACTGAGTGCAATGTGCACAGAAATGAAACATATGAATTAAGAAATATGTAAGATGGGAGGGTAAATGGCAAGGGCAACTACAATAGATGGGTTACCAGGTAGGGAAAGAGTACTGAGGACAATGTGCACAAAAATCGAAGAGCTGTATACAAAAATATGTAAGAGAGGAGGTAAATGTTCAAATTTTCCTAAGATAATTGATTTAAAGGTGCTTATATCACAAAGATAATTTTGTAATAATAAAATTGCACAATATGTATGCCATAATATTTAATGGTGGTCACACTTCCTGAGAAAATATAGGTAAATAAAAGCAGATATGATATTATAGGATATGACAGTTACACAAATTAACATTTTAATG
Organism: Protopterus annectens; assembly: GCF_019279795.1. Classification (NCBI taxonomy): domain Eukaryota; kingdom Metazoa; phylum Chordata; order Ceratodontiformes; family Protopteridae; genus Protopterus; species Protopterus annectens. The sequence continues at coordinate 538,039,775 of NC_056739.1, forward strand.
GGAGGAATTACATGCGGCATGAATGTCATTAATATGCTGATTTGAGATGACAGTTAGCAAGGATATTACATACATTATGGGATATTTGCATAGCATGCATTTAGTCAATATAAAATGTCGGAAAATATGAATGGCTGAGAATCTAACCCATCCCATCAGTGTTATCACTAAACTGTTTGTTAACTGCATACACCTGAGAAATAAGCATAACACATGTAGGAAGAGGAGGATCACACTTGAAGGGAATTATGCACTTTAATATTCTAATGGTTATGCATCCCATATGTAGGTGTGTGTGGTATTACAAATGTGGGAGACAGAGTATGACATGCATAATACCCTTGTGTAAGGCATTCTGCCTACCACATTTATTGTGCAGACAGATACAAACAGATGCAAACACCACACTGTGATGCAATGTATTTCACAGAGCTGTGCATTTTTGTCATCTGCCACAGGGGATAGCAAAGGATATTGTCAAAAACAATTGAAATTAATGTGTGAATTAAGAAAGTATCCCTGATAGTGAGTGTCATATCAGCAAGTCAAACTGATGGCAATTAAGCATGCTCACATGCATTAGTTGTGATCTATCCTATATCAGCATTCCTTGGTCAAGGAAGGTTCCCCTGTATTTTTGTACTCATACCACCCAAGAACTAGAGCACACTCATGTACACCACTGTACTCAATGCATGTGCCACAGTAGCACATTCACCATGACATTGAGAGAACAAATGTCTACTGCCATGTAATCTAAAGGTAAGTTCAGATGTGTTCATGCAACATATCAAGGGATAATTCAGATGAGATGTTAATTGTTGTTGTGTGATGTCAGTAAGTTTACACAAAATGATTCCTTATCCTACAGCTGAGCATGAAATTGAATAACTCCTCCAACTAACAATATGGTTATTAATCACACTTGCCACATTGGAGCTATTATCACAGCTGTTGAGCTCTACCTATGTTGTTGTTGTTGTGTCTTTCGGCTTATCCCGGTTAGGGGTCGCCACAGCGGAACTCCGGTCCGCTAATGTTTGGTAGTGGATTTTTACATGCCGAGTTACCAGCCCTGATGCACAACCTTCAACGAAGGCATGCCCATTCACACATGCCTCCACACAGAAGTCGATCTAGCTGAGAATTGAACGTGGCAACGTCTTGCTGTGATACGACAATGCTACCGCAGCACAAAGTCATTAAATCAGCTGCACTGTATTTGCCCATAATTTCTATCTGTTAAAATGGACAAAGGAGGCCTCTGCCACTTTATACATACACAGTAGAATTGGGGCTGTCACTCCTGTAGAATAGTTAAGTAACCAAATGCTTACAGTCACCCCGTTGCTGGATTGGAACACTTAACTAAGGATTGAGAAAATCAACACGATAGACTTCATGCAAATGTTGAGGACTACAACTGATAAAACAGAAGGGGGTTAGACAGATACATAAGCAACACATGCACATGAAAGGGACTTATAAAAACAGCCCACAAGAGTTTCACCTACTGCTTGATTAGAACCCTTATCAAAAAGCAAAATTAAGTTTATAGGTTTGATTATTATTTCAACACACCATAAAGGAAATTCAACTTCACACATCTCAGAATCACACCATTGAAGGGGCTGTCATTACCTATTGAGCCAATGGAAGATGTAGTGTTAAAGGCTAGTGTTATGGGTCATTAATGCACATCTTTATGGTGTGTCCTCATTATTCATCTTTTATGCAGTGTATCATTAACTGATGGCACTGAAGATCAAGAAGCTGTAGAAGAGGCAAAACATGATTAAGAAATGAGTAGAATATGGGTGATTTAATAATTCTTCCTTATGGGCATGGATGTGTTTGCAAATGCTTTTTTTGCAACATTAATCAAAATCTGTTCATTAAAGGTGGTAACTGGATATAAATTAAGATGTATGTCATGAAACACATCATAAAATTATAACATCACAGTAAGAAATAATGTGACATAAATCAAGAATCAAACTTTTGATGTTAAGGCCAAAAGCACTCTTAAGGCATGTGCTTTATATTAGCATGCCACAGAGGAAATTATACCTTGCTACATCCAGTAGTCAAAGAACTGTTAGAATAACTGTTGCCAAGTATTGCCTTTATTCTGCCTTTACTCAGTATTCGAATAGTGCAGCATGTGCAAGCACCTTTGCTCGAGTATAACCGGAGTACTATGAGTGATGGCAACAACTTGATCAGGTTTTTCCATAAGATATGAACATCCATTCAGTATCACTCATCATTGATGCCCAATGACAAACTCTGTGCAAATGCTGAAGACAAAAAGTGAAGGCTTTCTTAAGGGCTATTTCTGGCAATGTGCGTTGTGTGTGATTCAGTTTTTTTACCAGATTAAATGTGTGAAAAAAAGAGTTGATAGAAAAGTTGTGAAATGGGGGGAGGGGCAAGCAGAGTGGAGAACACAGTGGAAAGAATAGAGGTATTTGCAGGAAGGTACTGGGAGAGAACCATAGCTATCCACTTCTTCTCAGCATAAATATAGAACTTTAGAGAGAATTTGCTGAATTTAGACTGTCACCACGCCAAGGATAGGTGACAACAGAATAATGTTGTAAAGCCAACTTGTGCCAAATCAAATATGTCAAGATGACACATAGGTGAGGTGGAGAGCTATGCATGTGTCTTTATTTTTTTTCTGGGACAGGTGCCTATTTTTTCTTTTTATTTTAATTTCAAAATCAGAAGAAAGTTGGGGAAGGGGCTTTGGAATGACAGGGTCAGTTTGGTAAGGTAGGTGAGGAACCAGGGGCAGACATATGAGGTATACAAAACAGACAGGGATGTGATGGCCACAAAAGGATGGGGGACATCAGAGGCACACCCACATCAAGCCTGAGGACAGTGAGAACAGTAAGAATCTAGGCCTTACCCTTTGAACTGTCATCTCTATCTCTGGTCTCAGTTTCCTCTGTCAGTGCTTGGCATGGCAGCATGTTTGCAATATGATAAGTAACTTTGCTACATAGCCAGTTCAGGCCTGAAGACCCCTTTCCATAATACCCTCTACCAGCCCTGTTAGCTCTTGCTGGATGACAAAATGACCTTCTCACTACTACTACTCACAAAGAGTACCAGTGCACAAGCAACAAAGGCAGAGCTACCTGACATAGATGGAGCAGGTGGGCCAGGGATTTTGGAAGGAGAGCTAGCAGGTTGGGATGCTGAAGTGCTGGGTGTCAGTGCTGCAACCTGTGGAGGGATGGTAAGCCAACCAGCAGTGGTCAATCTACCAAAGAGAGAGAAGGGGTGGGGTTAGATAATGAGAGAATCTGATCCATGGCATGTCGCACAACTTTATTATTTCAGTAAATACACATTTATGATTACCAATGAGTGCACTTTTGGCACATCCAAAAGTACCATTAAACAATTGCACTGCTATGATATCATAAATACAACTATTTATTGGACTCTTGACATATTTCATGTAATTACAATAGTTATTAGGATTAGAGTAAGTCCTGATGCATACGCAACCCGTGCCTCTCTGAGGTGATTTACCCTGTCTTGGTGCATCTTCCTGTTTACTGCAATGTCTTTCAGCAGCTGTGCAACAGTGAACAAGAGAAGAAGAGACATGAAAGCATAATGAATACCAGTCTTGGCTGTCTGCTACATTCTCTATACGTGAATGATGATGGGTCAGTATACTTACACACCTGAGGGGTGTCAGCAGTTCTAAATTCATCGTCCCATCACATAAGGAGGCCCTTGTTGCACAATGTTAGGTCACTGTAGTGGTGATGACATTGCTCCCCAGTGCATGGGATGCCAGTTGCACTGGAGACAGCCTTGGTTGAGCTGTTCCAGGCCACAGACTTATACTGGGAGCCAGTATAATCTCTCTGCAGCAGCATATGGCTGTACTGTTCATGAGAAGTGCCACAAAAGTTCTGCACTCCTCAACACCTCACCTCTGTGTTCTAAATTTAGCACCATAATTTCCTTCATCAGCCATGTCTGCAGAAGCTAAGTGACAACTCTATGTCTGAACTGGCACCAAATTCCAGTGTCATGTTTAACAGCCAGTGAGCAAAGACACAGAACCATGCCGACTACATTGTGAGATAGAAAGCAGGGAAATCTATTGCCAAACAATAAGGAAGAGATTTCAGCAAACAGCAATGAAGGTGTGAAACATGGCAGTGAGAATTGTCATGTGTGATGCTTATCTCATTCACACTTTTTCCAATGGTCAACATGATATGCTTAATGACTTGGGTTGTAAGCCTTGGTCTTCGGATGGTTAGATAGGATCACTTGGAACATAATTATTTTGGAATTGTGCACTGTAAAAAGTGAGTTGTGTAAGGTGGGACTCAAACCTATGAAATAAAGAATGCATAAATTTCAAGACAGGTTATTGTTTCTGAGTACTGCAGAAATGCTCCTGTTCAACCATCATCATTACAGATACACTGCATTCAGTATGAATAGAGATATACTTCAGATAGGCTTGTATGTGTTTGAGTTTAACAAGACCTGGGAACTGCATTCCCATGTAAGAGACAGTATTACTGTTTACAAATATATTTCAGATGGATAGACTTTCATGAGCAGAGAAATGCAGGCTGGGGTATGATACATACATACGTCACAGCACACGCCATCCTAAACACATAGATGGGGTATGTGAAGAGTCAATATGATTTTAACTAAACTATTGTGCCCATCATAGATATGCAAGTGCATTTTTCATTCATGATCATAATTGTCATGATTAAACAATTACATAATCAACTGTGTTCCATAAGTAAGTCATTAATGAGATACGGTCACTAAAAAAATGTAGTTATCAAAGCATTACTGATGCATTTCTTGCAATCAACCTACTTATGAAAGCCATTTATATGTAGTGTTACCTTCCTAATCAAAGTGTTGTGAGAACTGGCATTCTGGCACCTTTTGTAAAAATAAGTCTTATCTGAATGTGAATCCTGGATCACCTGTGTGCTGTCTCTAAAGTCACTGCACTCATACCTCATGCCAAAGAGACAGTTACACAGCAGCACATCACTCACTCAATACAAATACCGCACAACAGTGCCAGGAGTATTAGCGCTAATGAATACTATGGAAATTAATTTTTTCCATTTTTCCTTCAGCAGCAAGTCCTATTTGAAAACTACCAAGCAGTGCACAAATTGCAAAGGCAAAAAAAAATATATTCAATACCGCAAAACACAAGGGCAAATACGACTTGTATTTCCATTCAACAGTTATACCATTACAAAGACGCATGCTGGGCCTGAACTCCTTTCTTTTGCTTAGCTGAGGTCTATCAGCAGTAGCAGCAGCATCGATTTGAGTCTGTTGCACATACACATGCAAGAGAGCAGCTGCAGCCACTAACATTGCTTTTTTTTCTGTGTAATGGTGGCTGCATTCCAGTAGGTTTTGTAGTTAAGGACAAAAGGCTACACAAAGTGTACGTGATTGATTTATAGATTCCTAAAGAGTGCCACTCTTTTGCATGTCATTTGGCTAGTAGTTATGCTTTCATTAGCATACTCTGCAATTTACTTTTGTTTTGTGGTTCTAGACGACTTGTACGGCCATTTAATAAATGCAAAATAGCGAGCTATCGTGTGCACATCATGACAAACTCAACTTGTAGCCTTTCATGAATTTGGAATATATATATATATATATTTTTTATAATTGATGTGTTAAATGTGATGAGAGAGCTGGATATTATAACACAGTCTCAGAAAAAATGGAATATGAGTAGTAAGCAAATTTAAATGCAGGTCAAGAGCCTGGTCTAAATGGGTATGTGAATGTAAAGTACATTTTAAAGTTTAATAGAGAAATAAATAGATGACTGATTGTTTCTGATCAGTTGATGTCAAATTGTATAGTTACTGGAAAATTCATTCTGATGAATTCTTGTATAAAATAAAGCAAAAATGCTCAATATTATTAAACTTATTTACTTGGTCCACGTGGTTGTATTATTTTCACTACCTATTTGTATCATCAGTACATTATCAGAAAATGTGTTACCAATGACCAGTAGATGCAGTGGAGTATCTGTACCTTGTAGGTTCAGTGAACTAATTTCACATCTCAGGTCAGTGAACTTGCATTAATTAAGGCAAAAATTAACAAATCAAAATGTGTTAGACAAAGAAAAAAACAAATCTTATGTACTTGCTGTTGTATTAGATCTGCTTGAAGAATTCAGTCCTTGTTATCCTGTAGGACTCATACACTTCTTACCTGCTCTGTTGAGTGGTTATGACTTTCTGAGTTCCACACAAGTACCGCTCCTTCCCATGAGTCCTTTGCATCTCAACTCCACTTCACATTTTATGACCAAACTGGAAAAAAAGATTATGAGAAAACAGTAACATAAGCCAACCTCTACCTAAACATGTAGAGACAGAGGGAAGATTAGTAAATGAGTACTGAATTCTCCAAGCTTACCTAGATTATGGCAAATAATTAACTTTCTTATCTTCTTAGGGGGTTCAGACTTCACTACCCATAGGACAGAGTGCCAAGCAAACTATCTTGGATGGCAAGAACAGGGAGCTCAGTAGCATTCAGTGGGTTCCAGACAATATTGACCTCAGCATGCAACCTTGTTTCCCAAAAATGCTGATGTTTTCAGTTAAGCCATAGACTAAGATAGTCAGGAGATCAACTGTCTATGGCAAACTGTAAAGTTCTGTAAAAATGATAGCTGCTTGAAAAACAAATTCACAAATGTCATAGTTAAGTGATAAAGTCAGACAGGCAGTAGCTCCACAGAGCACTCCAGCTGGAGAACTACAGAAATGAAGTTCAGGCAATCTAAGTTCTAGGAACTAGGAAGTCATTAATAAACTGTAGCACCAAACACCTTAAACTCCAATGAATGGTCTACCTAGCAGCCTTCATGGATCTTTGACCAGTGTATCCTATAGATGGGCCTTTTGACGGAAAATCGCATTAACCCCACTAAAGAATATTGCAAATGGGGTGAACATCATAGATATTTGCTGAGGTGAAGTTTAGTGGGCCATGAAAGTGGAAAATGTAGCCTCAAAATCCACACAGAAGGACGGCACATCTCCAGCTACAGGCATGACAAACTGTTCCTGAACTTTGTTCTGGTCAATGAAATTTGCAAACTTGTCCTGAGCCAACATCTACTTCCCTAGCAAGGAGCTTAAGCTCCCCCCATAGAACTGGTCAGCATTGCCACTTGAATTTGGTGTTCCTGTGGCACTTGCCAAGAGGAGCACAGAAGGAAGAGCAAGGAGAAAAGGAGCTACTAGAGAAAACAGAGCACTTCTATCCTGCATTAGAGCTGTTTGAAAAAAGGTCAACTTTTAGTACTCCAGGTAAAGACTGGCCTATGGTGTCAAATCAACGATGACCTTGAATTTAATTAAAGATCCAAAAAGCCAAGATAGCAAGGTCTCCCACTGACTGTCCAGTATGAAGGAAAGTAGAAGATGTATAGAACTGCATACACTCCTTCTAAGCAATATTAACATTTCTAAAACCTACATTGCATAGGCATATAAACCAAAGGATAAAACAGAAGATGTTCCTTCTCAAAAGGTAAAATAGTGCACTGCCTAAAACTGTATAGTCTCAACAGATAAATGTACCAAGAAATGCCATGGTCAGATGCATGAGGTAAGGAGTAATGATCTTTACCCTCATGAGGTAGAAAGCTTACAAATGAAGCTCTGTGCATAATGAGGTGGCAGTTTTCCTTGTATCCTCGAAAATCTGTAATCAAAGGGTAGAATCAAGAAGCAGAATAGCTAAGGTTAATTAAAGGTTATCCATCATGTAAAACTATAGGGACATGAAATCCTCAGAGGGCTAACTACCCTGTCTAACGTCATCTGGAACAATACACAAAGGTCAGGTTCCTCCATTGGAAAGGGGTACAGGAGTTGAGAACTTTGGACTATCATCTTCCAGTGTGAAAAGAGCTGAATTAAGAAAGACCACACCTGGATGGTTTTCAAAGGATTCCTCAGCATCAACAGACCAGAACAGCCCTTGGGGAAGGAATGGTCTTGGACAAGAAATTGTGAGGTCTGCCACATTGAAAGAAGAAAGTAGAATATATTTTAAAGTTCTTACTGCAGTTTAGTGCAAAATCTGTGCTATACCCCTTAATGGGAAAGAAGTCAGTACTGGAAAGGTAAACACTGACATAACTGCATCTCACATCAGTAGACTGATTGATGGTTAATTTCTTAACATCTTCCAGCACAACTGAGGCACCTTCTCTGGATTCAGCAACAGTTCTGCTAAGCTCAATATCTGAAGAGGTCAGAGTAGAATCCAATGTCTAGACCAGTCTTATGACAGATAAGCAAGCCTGTACAAACTGTGTCAACATCAGGCATGTTAGGTGAGAGAAGGAATTGACCTGCACAGAAGGGATAGACCCTGATGATTCCAGAAACCCTGGTGCTACAGAGACCCTGGTGCTACCAGTCCTGATGTTGTAGTAGTCAATTATTTGGACTGCTTGTGGTAAGAGCACAGATATTTATGTTCTAGTGCAATGGAACAGAGGTCAAGGGCTTGGAAATGCTGTTCAAGCTACAGTAAAAAGAAGCACTCCTAAAGCATCATTCTGACTGCCTTGCAAGGGAGTAGTAGACAGGATGGGCAAAGTAAGCCTGCTGATGATGAACTCATTCTATAGTACAGGAAAATTTCTCCAAAATTTTCATTGGAAGCACTGAAAACCAAAAAGCTGGAGTGGAAGAGAACAAAACCAGGCAGATTATGTGTCAGGAACCCGAAGCTCAATAAAGTTTTCCACTGTCAAGAGAGGTGGGAAGGAGGAGAAAGAAGCCTCTGTTTAAGAACTCAGAATGCCCAAAACTGTGGAAGGCATAATGAAACAAACTGAGTAACAGCCAAAGGGCCTACTAAATGGCAGTTTATGAGCCAAAACATGAGGTTAAACCTGGAAGGTGAATAACAAAAAACTCCTAACAGATGTCTAATTAGGTCAAAGTCTTAATGAGAAACCCCAGAAGGAAAAGAAAAACATAAGTACAGAAAAATAAATTTACATTAAAACATCAGGCATTACTCAAACAGAAAACCCAGCCAACTAGCACTAGGCCAGAAGCAATGAAAACAAAAAGCCCTGCAAGCAAGGATGCTAAAATGGCCTGATGGCCACCACCCTGAAGGACAAGACAGCAGTGGTAAGACTGTACAAAAATAACTTCAAACTACAGCAGAAGAGAAAAAAAAACAATGGAAAAAAAGGCTGCCAGTATATACCCAAAACCTGTAAACCACAGAGGCAAAAACACATCTAGGGATGATTAACATGTTAAGTATCTTAGGGCTGCTAGTATATGACCGCAAGTGTGCACAAGCAGGAGAAAAAAGAGAAAATGAAGAGAAAGGAAATTACAGTTGGGTAAGTAAACTTACCATAACAGTAAATACTCCAATGATCATTGCTGGACTAGCCTTACCTATATGTGTTATATCCTGCCAAGAATATAACAGCTGGCCATATTCAAAACATTCAGGGCACCTTCCACATACTCAACCTGTCAGGCAGCTCAAGCTGAGCTGACTAAAACATAGGTTTTGACCCAAAGCCATTAAGAGCTTCTCTGCCAGCGGAGAGAGGGAGGATGAGTCCAGAAAGAGCAATGCTAAGAACAACAAAAAATAAATAGCTACACCGTGGCATAAAAAGCACACCACGAAAAAGGGAGGGGGGGGTTGAAGTTAGTGCAGCAGTGATCATTTGAACATCTATTGTTATGGTAAGTTTACTTAGACGGGTCTATGTCATAACATCGAAGTGTAAAAACTTCAAATGTTATAACATTGAACCAGAAACCTCAAAGACTGACAATATTGAAGCTGCAGAACATCAAATTATTTCCCAGGGAAAGAATTTGGTGGGCCGTTTCCGCAGCTTCGCTATTTCCTCCACTGTGGCGCGATCTTGGAGATGGTATATTTAAGTAGGTGGGCACAGACCCCCACATTGGGGGGGTGGGGGGGCTCCCACATTGGGGAGGGTGGGGGCAAAGCCCCCACATATTAGAAATAGTTTGCAGTGTTTGTGCCTTTCGTGTTTTGTACTGGAACAGTGATTTTTTTCCCAGGGAAAAAAATTGCTGTTCTCAGTCTTTGGTGTTTTCAGCTTTCATGGTTTTGGGTTCGATGTTATAACATTCAAAGTTTTGACATTTCGATGTTATGATATAGACCCACTTAGACAACGTACTGCATTCATCATAATGATCACTTCTTCAGTAACCTTAGCTATATGGGCTGATTACTCAAGAATACTACATTTAGGAGGAGGAAAGAGCAGTACAGCAGTCCCTGGAGAATGGTCCTTTCATAGCATGACTTGTACATATAGAAGGAATCAAGCTTATAGTACAGGTGACTAAGTAGCAGTTTCTAGAATACTTCTAGAATCCAACCCTTTCCAAAAAGCCACTGGTGAAGCCAAGGCCCTGGTAGAGTGAGTTTTGACCCTGTCTAGAATAGTTTGTCATGGCAAGTGTAACAAGGGGTAACAGCCTTAGACAATCAATAGACTGTTTTGACACAGATTATCTCTTCTTACCGTCACAAGAAATGTACAATTGATCTAAAGATATGAAAGTTGTAGTTCTATCATGATAGTACCTGAGTTATCTGTGGACATTCAAGGTATGGAATACCCTTTCTCGCTCATTTTTTAGTTCATGAAAGAAAATGGAGAGATGGATAGTTTGGCTTAAAGTAAACGTGGATACCATTTTAAGCATAAAAGAATGATTAGTTCTCAAAGAAACCCTGTACCTGTGGAAAATGAGATAGGGTTGACTCACCATAAGAGCTTGCAGATCAGACACTCTTCTTGTAAAGGTTAGAACAATCAGTAGAGCTGTTTTCCATGTTAAGAACTTCAAGTCATGCAGGTTAGATAGGGTCATAGGTGTTTACTATGCTAACGATAACAAGGGCCTTTTTAAGCCTGGCCATTCATCCCAAATATCTGTTAAGTTCTAATAACCTTGATAAGAGTAAGCAGAGCTTGGAAGATGAAACATTTACAAACAGGGGCCTGGGAAATGAGCCATTTACAGGCTGCCTGTAACTATTAGAGACATAGGTGCCAAACTTGGGATGCATTCATGTTCCTCATCCAATTGTCCAAGTTACAATTGAATTGGTTAGGGAGGAACTCTGCTTCACATGGATGAGGAGCCTGTTACAGAAATGGGTAGTGTCTGGGACACATAACTGTCTTTCCAGCAGGTTCTATTTATAAGACAGGGAACGTTTAAGTCTTTCTAACAGGTAATTTTGGTGCTCTTTGTTTTATGGATATGCAGGAGGTCCATCAATATGGGGATTGATAATGCATTGTATGCCAGGCATAGATCTCCCCTCAAAAGTCTGTAGGAGACAGAATATATGGATAGGGCCTTGAGGCAGTCTGCACAGGACATGTTAATTATGCTTGCCTTTTTTTAGTGAGGAACATATCAAAGGGGGATTGTACTCAGTTTTAGGTCTGATGAATGCCGAATACAGTAGAGCAATAAATTCTTTGGAAGTAGATGCCATATGCAACATAGACTGATTTCCTCACTACCGTAGACATGTGATGGTCAAAAGTTAGATTACTGTCTATGTGTGTTCCCAAGTCCCTGATTACTGGGTCAGCTCTTAGGGGTGTGTTTTCAATGTGATACTTACTAAAGGTGGATGACTTCCCAAAGAATACTATTATGCCTTTCTTGGCATTTAGTTTTAGTGCATGGCTCTGATACCAGTTTTTGTCTGTTTCAGCCCTTCCTGGAGAACATTTGTGCCAGAGGGGGATTCAAAGACAGCTCCTAATTTAAAATCATCTACAGATTTAGTCAGCCAGAGGGCATTGACATTGGTCTTGACTTCAGAAAAGTAAATGCTGAAAAGGAACGGTCCCATGACTGATCACTGATCTCCACTTGTGAATGGCCTCTTTGTAGAGATGGACTTCCCAATTCTAATGTCCTGGGTTCTGCCTGTGAGCCAGCTAGCTAGCCACTGGGTGACATAAGGGTTTGGACCTAACCTCTTCAGTTCTTCTACAATGCTGAAGTGGGGCATTGTGTCAAATGCCTTGGCCAGATAAATGTAGGCAGTGTGAACCATTTTGCTGTCATCCATTGCTTTGGTGACCTTCTCAAAGAATTCCACCAGGTTGAATAGGGATGACCTGACCTTGAGGAAAACAAATTGAGTTGGTTCCAGTGTCTGGAGGCTTCCTGTGTCATTAATGATCATTTCCATGATTATTCTTTCCATGGCTTTGCATATGAAACTAGTGGGACTTAAGTGTCTGTATTTTCCAGGGTCTGTAGATGGCCCAACTTTATGGAGAAGGATGACTGTTACTGTTCTCAATCCATGAGGCATGAAGCCTGTTTAGAGGCTACATTTAAATAGCAATTCTAGAGGGCCTGATAGATCATGTTTTATTCTCTTTACAAGGCATAGTGGAATATTGTCTGAGCACACTGATACAGTGTTCTTGGCCTTTGAGAGGGCAAGATGGTTCAAACTGAGTAAGTTTTAGTTTCTCTAACACACAATTAAGATCTCAAGGAGAGTCACCAGTTTACTTGGAGATCTGTTGTGCAAAACCCCTTTTAAAAACATTTTGACATGAGACTGCATTGAAAGAGAAGGATCCATAGGCAGACATGCTGACATGGCTGATAAATGAACCTTGATAGAAGAATAAGAAAGGCCATAGGATAGTAACTCACACACATACTGTAAAACCAAATAACAACTAACCCTGAGTGGATGCTAGTTATGTTGTTGGCAGCTAGTATTAAACATTTTCCATTTGCTGATATAAGATTTTCTAGTAGCAGGCTTTCTTTACTTCATTAGTAGCTGCTGTATGTCCTCAGTAAAAACATGCCTAAAAGGAATTAAGACCCTGTAATCCAGGCAGTCATTTAAAGTTGATTGATGTTGGGGTGCATCAATAACCCTATTTTTGTGTGAGTATATCCAGTCTGTGATTAACCTTGTGGTAACTGCTCCTTACTATTAAACAGTTTGAACTCCAAAAAAACTCACTTACAGCTCCCAAACACAGTAAATAACCATGAACGAATGTAAAAGTTGCTAATTTATTAAGTGTTCTTTTTAAAATCCACTTTTCGTTGAGTACACCTTACTCAGCTTCATCAGATGCAAGTCTTAATAATGGTTCATGGTTATTTACTGTGTTTGGGAGCTGTAAGCAAGGTTATTTGGAGTTCAAGCTGATTTTTTGAGTTGGTAACCTGAGTTGTTTTTATCAGTTTGTTTTTGCTCCTTACTATTGCCAAAAGAAAGGAGAACCATGGCTACTTTGGCCAGAAGAGAATCACCATGACAATCTTGGGGGATGAATCTTAAGAAGTACATTGGATATAACTGGAAAGGGGGAAAAATCATAAAGGAACATTTCTTTCTAAGGAAAAGAAAGGACGTCTGTCTTCCAGGCCTTTTTGCATGGAGTCTTGGTACAGAATTTTGCCAGTTGATTGTTCAGAGAGTAGGCAAAGAGGTGTATGTGAGCAACTCTCTAAAGATGGATCAAATCTTTAACCCCCTCGCCGATCTAGTTTCCATTAATGACTGTCTGCTCTGATCCTTCTTAGCTTGACTGTCACACAATTTTGTTCTGACAGAATGTAGGATGCTTGTAGAGTGAGACTGTGCTATGAAGCTATATCCCAAACTAACATGGTAACTCTTCAAAGGGGGTACAAACTGGTCCCCCCTATTTTTGATGTACCGTATGACTGTGGTATTATCAGCAACAACTTCAAGAGGTCTTTAGGGGTCAAATATGATTCACAGAGTTGAGTGCCTTGATCAGGGCAAGTATCTATGTTATTTATGCCTTTGCATCTGTCCTTGGTGTTCCAAACATCCTGCAGTCTTATCCTTCCTGAAACTGCTCCCCAAGGAAATTCTAAGGTGTCTGCCGTGACTGACTGGTTTGGTACAGGTAAAGAAGAGGGGAGACCTGGATTTAAGGATATTTTCTGCTTCCATCAAATGATTTGTGTTCTGACAAATCCGAGCAGTGGGATTTAAAATTACAAAAGGTTTTGATGATGGGAACAGACAGACTTCAGATACCACTTTATTTTTCTCATGTGGAGTCTTGCCAGGAGTATCATGAGAATAATAGAAGCCAACAGACCCAAAATCCTGAGGCATTCCCTCACAGTGACAGATGTTTGAATGGAAAATCATAGAAATAAATCTAGAAATAGAGTTACTGTTTTCCTGTGAATGAAAAGTGGTTTGAACTGAGGTGTCTAGATGACATCCCAGGAAGACAGTCCAGTGTGAACAGGTCAAAAAAGTCCTTTGAATGTTCTCTTTGAATCCTAGCTTCTGTAAGAGGTCTCTGCCCCAAGAGAGAGCGTGTGTGAAAGAGAGAGAGAGAGAAAGAGAGATTCATGAAATATTGAAAAAAGACTCTGCAAATAATCTAAATATGGAAAATGTGGATATGCTGTAGCCTGCAATGAGCTACAAATAGAGGCAGACACTTTGTGAATGATCTTGTTGCAGTGGACAGTCCAAGGGGTAAGGCAGAGTACTGATAACGCCATCCAGACACACAAAAGTACTGTATAAGAAACACCTGAATTCTGGATGAATAGGGACATGATGATTAGAATCTTGTAAGTCTAGTGTTAACAGAAAATGTGAAAGAGGAAGAAGAGGGATCAGGCTGTGAAGTGACATCATTTTGAATATGGGCACTATCACAAACAGGTTTAGGAAAGAAGGAACCAAACTAGTCTGTAAGCATTTTTTTCTTTGGCACTAAGAACATCTTCCCACCTGGGAAGGAGGAACTAATTCTTTTACTACTTGGGACAGCATGTGATGAAGATTAGAATGAAACAAAAGAACCTGATTTGGAGGATGAGGAATGTGCTCCTGGAAAGGAGGAATTTCCTCTTACTTCTATCACCTTGATGAATGATCTTCAGAACCCATTTGTCTGAAATTATCTGTTGCCAAAGAGAAAAATGGCAATTCAGACTTTCTGGTAGCAAAAAAGGGCCAGGGTGGTAGGAGTCACAAGGTCTGCTGAATAGTCATTTAGACTTGTTGGGCTATCCTTGGTTTTGGGGGGTTCAAGGCTTCTTTTTGGAAAGCCCTTGCCATTTCTTCTTAAACATCTGTTTACCTGTGTTATCTTGATACTGCTTATTTTGGTGTTTGCCAAAACTGGATGAGGAGTTAGAGTCCTTTAGAAATTTTGGAAAAGGAGGGTCAGTTTAACACTTATCGATCACCTATGTAATACAGGGGTAAAAAAATAAGTCTGTGTGTAAGGGGGAATTATAAATCTAATTTTAACATTATCCGAGAGGTTCTGAGAATGCAGCCATGCAAACTTCTTCAAAACAGTACCAGTGGCCGTAGCCCTGGAAGAATTATCAGCAGAATCATACACACAATGCAAACAATGAGTAGTGACCTGCAAAATTTCCTCCAAGTCAAAAACATAGATAAAATATTCCTCAATCTTCCTCAGTTACTCAGAACAAACTTTAGCATATGAGCCTGACAATTCAACATTCTGAAAATCAAAGTTGCAGAAGTATACAGATTTTCCCATACTCATCAATAATTTCCCATCCTTATTGGAAAGAGTAGGATTGGTAATTAACTAAGCGTTTAGAAGCAGTGTGATCAGCTAAGCTGTAACTGTTGGGTCAGGATTGGGAATTATTTATTATTTATTTATCGATGTATTTATTTAATTAATTAATTAATTAATTAATTAATTTGTTTGTTTGTTTGTTTGTTTGTTCGTTTGTTTGTTTACCTGGGCAGTGTACTGATCAACACTGACCAAGTTCAATTTCAGCCTGGGTGGAATATAAAACATTTTAGAAAAATAAATAAATAGATAAATGTAAGCATTAGTAGAATAGCTCAGATTCATTACATTTAAAACTTTTGTATATACATTCCAGTGAACAGGTACAGTGAGATGTACATTCAAGCAGAGTGTAATGTACAATATACACATTAGTTTCTAAAGTGAGACAATCTTCAGTGAATCTTGAGAGGTAGTGTATAAAATGTAAGGACAGAGGAACTTTATACATCCTGTCTTTTTAGGGGTAGCTGGCTATCAAGAAAATTGCAGGCAGTAGCACACATATCCTCTAAAGCAGAGAGAAAGGGAAGAATAGATATAGAAATTCCTTCTGTAAGAACTCATAGTATTTTCTGCTGAACAGAGAAATCTCAGTCTTCTACCACTGAAAACACTAGCATATTCTAGTAATAGTCTCAGAGAAAGAGAAACCCCCACAGGGAGAATCAGAACTTGAGCTTCCTTCTGAGTTTGAACCAGAAATCAGATGAGAAAACCATGTATCTGTCGTTTCATCTTCCTGTTCTGATTCAGAATCTTGAATCTCTTCAGGAAAAGAGGAATCCCACTTTCTTTGATCAGAAACTGCTTTACAAGAAGGATCAGTTACTTGAATTAAACCCTGTGCCAAACCCAGTACACTATTCCTGTCTAAGGAAATTTGAGGAAGTGGAGTAGACACATGCTTAGTTTTCTGTTTTTTTTTTTTTTTACAGGAAATACGTGGCCAACCATGTTATGAATGGCAGAAGCAACAGCTTCCTCAGGATGGGCACAAAATTCTGATAAAACAGAGAAGCCTTCCCTGTTCTCTCTCCTGGACCGACAAGCGTGACTTTCTGTTGCTCACTAAGAAGAAGCCAACACCTGTAGAGCATTTAATTAACCCCCGTCCATACTGGCTGTAAGTGTTACACCAAAGGGATCTGGGGTAAAAGTTGAGTGCTCTGAGGTACAATAAATGGCCACAGCAGAGTCAGCCACTTATTGCTGAGTCAAATTGTTAACCTTTTGTAGTGGCAAAGGTGGTTTGCTTAACTTTTTGTTTTTTGTTGGAAGGAGGATCGACTGTGGGACCGGTAGTTTATTCCTTGGTCAAGATGAAAATGGTGCCTTTCCCCCCAAGGAAGACAAACAGCAAATGCCAGTAAAAACTAATAGTCCTTGGAAGACACTTTTTGTACAGAAAAACACAGTAAAAGAACTTTAAAACATTTTACCACTCCCCAAAAAGTAAAATATTAGCAATTTCTCCACAGAAAAAATATTTTTAGTTACTTTTCACAACTTTTAAGTCAAACAAAAAGTGTGCTCATGTATAAAAGTATGATGCAATCACATGACAGTCCATTGAAACACAAAACTCCTAATAATAGCTTTAAAATAACTTTCCTGAAGAAGAAAGTAATAAAACACAAACATATTTTGAAAATGGAAGTTTTTTTTCTCAAAGGAAAATTATCTGTCCAGCAATGGAATAGCAGCAAGTCGACTGTTGATCCTGGAAAGCCTCAGAGGAGTGTACTCTTCACCTGAAGTAAAATGACAGTTTGGGCATATAGAAGGCGCCTTGAAGCTTTGGAAGCTGACTGGCTTTCATATCCTTTGCAAGATATAACCCATATAGCTAAGGCTAATGCAGAAGTGATCAGTATTATGAACATCAGGTATTATGGGACAGATAAATGATTGTATGACCATCTTAGCAGATCTTACATTACTGCATGAGCTCATACATTCTCTAGTGCCTTAGTATAGTCTTCTGAATAGTAGGGAGGGTAAGAGAGGCAAGACCAGTATGAAAAACAAAATAAACATTGAATAGAATGCAAATACTTAATCAAATGATTCCAATACATTCCTCATTGGGCCATGTGGTTCTTAGTGTCCTTAGGTTCATAGATTCTTTGGTAGGTACTAGGCTATCAGCCCAAGGGCATTTATAAGCCTAGCCAAAGTATGTTGGCTTTCACCGCCCTGTTGATTAATTAACTGATCCTCTGTCAAGCAGAGCCAATGAAGTGATGGCAGAGGTGTATTTTCTGTTACCCATCCACTCGTCAAGGTTTCTCTTGAAGAGTGTTAGTGAGGGGCTCTGTCTGATGTAATTTGGAATTTTTTCCAAAGCATGAGGAGTCTCTGTGACAGGAATCTATCCCTCCAATATGTTCTATTTATTGTTGTGGTATTGTTGTGGTGAGGTTTAGCTCACTAGAGCTCGTGGCTCGTAGTGACATGGATTTTTTTAGGTGGAGCATGTCCATCAATTCTGAGTTGGACATGGCTTTGTAAGTCCGGCAGAGATCACCTCTGAGTAAGCGATATGCCACTGAGTACAGCCAGAGTTTTTTCAATCGGGCTGCATAGGACATATGTTTGAGGCCAGTAATCCTCTTGGTGAGGTACTTTTGTCATCTTTCCAGCTGTTGGAAGTGTCTTGTGAGGTACATCCCAAATGGGGCACTGTACTCTATGATGGGTCTAATGAGTGATGAGTAGAGGGGCACTATAACCTCTTTATTTCTAGATGCAAGCCCTTTAGTAATTAGATGGGCCACATAGAAGGATTTCCTAACTACTTTGGCAATATGATTGTCAAAGGAGAGATTACTATCTCTTATTACCTCTTCTGTGTTAAGGGGGCTTCCACCTAAGTGGTTATTCATGGGTGTTTTGTTTTTCCCAAATGGGATGACTATGCATTTTTTGGCATTTAGCTTGAGGCCATGACTTTGACACCAGGTGTCCGTCTCAGTAAGGCCCTTTTGGAGGATGTCCGTGTCAGCCAGAGAGTCAATTATGGCTCCCAGTTTGCAGTCATTGGTGAACTTGATTAGCCATAGTCCTCCTGTGTTTGCCTGTACTTCTGATAAGTATATGCCGAAAAGTAGGGATCCCAGGACCGAGCCTTGCAGGACACCACTTGTGACTGGTTTAGAGTCAGACCTGGAGCCCGCTATTCTTACCATGTGAGCTCTGTCTGTAAGCCAGCTGGCAACCCATCTCATGATGTAGGGGTTTATGTTCAGGCTGGTGAGTTTTTCTGTTATACCCGAGTAGGGAATGGTGTTGAAAGCCTCGGCGAGGTCAAGGTAAGCTGTGTGAACCACCTTTCCCTCATCTATGGCCTTGGTGACTGTCTCAAAGAAGTCAACCAGGTTTAGTAGGCATGATCTGCCCTTAACAAAGCCGAACTGGGTTGGGTCAAGTGTTTGGAGGTTCCCAATGTCTTTGTTAATGAGTTCCATGATGATGCACTCTATAGCCTTGCAGACCAGGCTAGTCAGGTTTATGGAGTGATAGTTTCCAGGGTCAGTTGTGGCTCCTCCTTTGTGGAGAGGAATAACCATTGCTGTGTGCCATTCTATGGGCATGTAGCCTGTGGAGATGCTGAGGTTGAACAGCGTGTTTAGGTGGGGGCTTAGTTCATTATGAAGCTCATGCAAGATGAAGCCTGGGACACCATCTGGTCCCATTGACGCTGTGTTTTTGGCTTTTGAAAGTGCTTTTCCGGTATTGTTGTGGGCCCTTTTGGAGGTGACAGGGGGGTGAAGTTTGCACTGAATCTATCTGCCAGGATGTTGGCAATATCAGTAGGTTCAGTATATTTTGTGCTATTTTGCACTAGTTCAGTGCATATCTCAAGTTGCCACTTAGATTCTTAACATAGCTAAAGAAGGCTTTATGGTTATCTTTTAAATCCTTGGCTATTTTTCTTTCAAAGTTAGCCTTGGATGATTTCATGAGGGACCTTAGTTTCTTACTGATACTGATCAGGGATGTCTTTCCTTCTTGGGATTTGCTTTCTTTCTGAACTAGTTTCTTCCTTCTATTGTATAGCCTGTTTATTGCAGGGGTCCACCAAACTGGTTTCCTTCTCTTAGAGGAGTGAGTCTTGGTTTTGCTAGGGATGGCATGATCCATGCATCCTTGTAGGTGCTCATAGAGTGCATTTGTAAAGGTTTCTGCATCTTAGGCAGCATTATCCTTTAGCGTGGGCGCTGTGAAACTTATAACCTCTGTCTTAAGTAAGGTGAAGTTTGCTTTAGAAAAGTTTTTTTACTGTGGTTTCCTTAGTTGGGGGTGGTGGTGGGGTGTGGACATCCAGAGTGATTAGTTTATGGTCTGATCTAACCAGTGACACATTGACCTCCGGTGTGGAACACCTGATGCCCATGTTAGTGATGAACAGGTCCAATATGTTTTCACCTCTGGTAGGGGAGTTTACCAGCTGATCCAGGGTGTTTGAGCTGATAAATTCCAGGAAGCGCTGGGCCTCAGAATTTGTACTCGAGTAGTTTTCCCAGTGAATGGCAGGGTAATTGAAATTGTCCAATATCAGGGTGTTTGGTAGGACCTTCATGTTTTCCATTGTCTCCAGAAAGGTGGAGTGGTGATCCTGGGTCATGGAGGGTGATCTGCAGCAGACTACAATTTGCATTGCAGATTTGCCCGATGTTAGTTGCACATGGATGATCTCAGAGGTATCATGCTGCGCTACTAACCTGGAGGTATAGGTATCCTTGATGAATATGGATACACCCCCTCCTTTTGTGTTTTGATCCATGTTCAGTGGCCAAAATGCGTGGTATGAGTTGTAGCCCAGTAGTGCTGGGGTGTTCTCTGGAGCCTTGAACCAGGTTTCAGTTACTGCACAGATGTCGACGTTCTCCATACTGAGGAGGGCTTTGAGCATGTACATTTTGAGATTTAAACTCCTGGCGTTGAGTAGCATAACCCTCAGTTTTTTGTTAATTGTGCTGTTTATGGAGGTCAAGATGAAAATGGTGCCGTTTCCCACAAGGAAGACAAACAGCAAATGCCAGTAAAAACTAATAGTCTTTGAAAGACACTTTTTGTACAGAAAAACACAGTAAAAGAACATTAAAACATTTTACCACTCCCCAAAAAGTAAACTATTAGCAATTTCTCCACAGAAAAAAATATTTTTAGTTACTTTTCACAACTTTTAAGTCAAACAAAAAGAGTGCCCATGTATAAAAGTATGATGCAATCTCATGACAGTCAATTGAAACACAAAACTCCTAATAATAGCTTTAAAATAACTTTCCTGAAGAAGAAAGTAATAAAACACAATCATATTTTGAAAATGGAAGTTTTTTTTCTCAAAGGAAAATTATCTGTCCAGCAATGGAATAGCAGCAAGCCAACTGTTGATCCTGGAAAGCCTCAGAGGAGTGTACTCTTCACCTGAAGTAAAATGACAGTTTGGGCATATAGAAGGTGCCTTAAAGCTTTGGAAGCTGACTGGCTTTCATATCCTTTGCAAGATATAACCCATATAGCTAAGGCTAATGCAGAAGTGATCAGTATTATGAACATCAGGTATTATGGGACAGATAAATGATTGTATGACCTTCTTAGCAGATCTTACATTACTGCATGAGCTCATACATTCTCTAGTGCCTTAGTATAGTCTTCTGAATAGAACAGAGGGTAAGAGAGGTAAGACCAGTATGAAAAACAAAATAAACATTGAATAGAATGCAAATACTTAATCAAATGATTCCACTACATTCCTCATTGGGCCATGTGGTTCTTAGTGTCCTTAGGTTCATAGATTCTTAGGTAGGTACTAGGCTATCAGCCCAAGGGCATTTATAAGCCTAGCCAGAGTATGTTGGCTTTCACCGCCCTGTTGATTAATTAACTGATCCTCTGTCAAGCAGAGCCAATGAAGTGATCCCAGAGGTGTATTTTCTGTTACCCATCCACTCGTCAAGGTTTCTCTTGAAGAGTGTTAGTGAGGGGCTCTGCCTGATGTAATTTGGAATTTTGTTCCAAAGCATGAGGAGTCTCTGTGACAGGAATCTATCCCTCCAATATGTTCTATTTATTGTTGTGGTGAGGTTTAGCTCACTAGAGCTCGTGGCTCGTAGTGACATGGATTTCTTTAGGTGGAGCATGTCCATCAATTCTGAGTTGGACATGGCTTTGTAAGTCAGGCAGAGATCAACTCTGAGTAAGCGATATGCCACTGAGTACAGCCAGAGTTTTTTCAGACGGGCTGCATAGGACATAATTTTGAGGTCAGGGTCAGTTGTGGTTCCTCCTTTGTGGAGAGGAATAACCGTTGCTGTGTGCCATTCTATGGGCACATAGCCTGTGGAGAGGCTGAGGTTGAACAGCGTGTTTAGGTGGGGGGTTAGTGCATTATGTAGTTCATGCATTATGAAGCCTGGGACACCATCTCGTCCCATTGACGCTGTGTTTTTGGCTTTTGAAAGTGCTGTTTTTACCTGTGCATCTGTGATTTTTGGGACACTACACTTTTCCGGTATTGTTGTGGGCCCTTTTGGAGGTGACAGGGGGGTGAAGTTTGTACTGAATCTATCTGCCAGGATGTTGGCAATATCAGTAGGTTCAGTATATTTTGTGCTATTTTGCACTAGTTCAGTGCATATCTGCAAGTTGCCATTTAGATTCTTAACATAGCTAAAGAAGGCTTTATGGTTATCTTTTAAATCCTTGGCTATTTTTCTTTCGAAGTTAGCCTTGGATGATTTCATGAGGGATCTTAGTTTCTTACTGATACTGATAAGGGATGTCTTTCCTTCTTGGGATTTGCTTTCTTTCTGAACTAGTTTCTTCCTTCTATTGTATAACCTGTTTATTGCAGGGGTCCACCAAACTGGTTTCTTTCTCTTAGAGGAGTGAGTCTTGGTTTTGCTAGGGATGGCATGATCCATGCATCCTTGTAGGTGCTCATAGAGTGCATTTGTAAAGGTTTCTGCATCTTGGGCAGCATTATCCTTTAGCGTGGGGGCTGTGAAACTTACCACCTCTGTCTTAAGTAAGGTGAAGTTTGCTTTAGAAAAGTTTTTTACTGTGGTTTCCTTAGTTGGGGGTGGTGGTGGGGTGTGGACATCCAGAGTGATTAGTTTATGGTCTGATCTAACCAGTGATGGGTTGACCTCCGGTGTGGAACACCTGATGCCCATGTTGGTGATGACCAGGTCCAATATGTTTTCACCTCTGGTAGGGGAGTTTACCAGATGATCCAGGGTGTTTGAGTTGATAAATTCCAGGAAGCGCTGGGCCTGGGAATTTGTACTCAAGTAGTTTTCCCAGTGAATGGCAGGGTAATTGAAATCGTCCAATATCAGGGTTTTGAGTAGGACCTTCATGTTTTCCAGTGTCTCCAGAAAGGTGGAGTGGTGGTCCTGGGTCATGGAGGGTGATCTGCAGCAGGCCACAATTTGCATTGCAGATTTGCCAGATGTTAGTTGCACATGGATGATCTCAGAGGTATCATGCTGCGCCACTAACCTGGAGGTATAGGTATCCTTGATGAATATGGATACACCCCTTCCTTTTGTGTTTCGGTCCGTGTTCTGTGGCCAAAATGTGTGGTATGAGTTGTAGCCCAGTAGTGCTGGGGTGCTCTCTGGAGCCTTGAACCAGGTTTCAGTTACTGCACAGATGTTGACGTTCTCCATACTGAGGAGTGCTTCGAGCATGTGCATTTTGAGATTTAAACTCCTGGCGTTGAGTAGCATAACCCTCAGTTTTTTTTTAATTGTGCTGTTTATGGAGGTAGGTTTGACTTTTGAGCCTTGCCTAAAAAAAAGGCACTATGGGGCAGCAAGAGCCTTGGCCAGTATTTGAAAGCCTAGGGGTGACAGGTGCAAGCCTTCTCATGTGAAGCAACGTGGCTTGTTGAGCATGTTGTCCCAGGCTGACAGACACTGGATCATCTTTGAATGACACCAGAAGCTTAGCCAATTGTTGAAACTGATAATTTTTTCTTTATAATGAGGTATCATTCTTGGTGAGGGCAGGATGCTATTCAGGGTCAGGGTCATACCAGCCTGGGCTACATGATCAGAGAGCTCTTCCATGTCTCTTTTCATGTAGTCCAGGGAGGTACATCTCAGGTCATTCACACCAACATGAACTATGACAGAGTCATATTTGTACTTGTTCTGGAGTGACCTGAATGCTTGTGTTATGTGGTGGATTCTGGCTCCCAATAGGCAGCTAACAGTAACCTTCTGCTTGTCCAGCCTAGTGAGTGGGACATCAGTGTGCCTGATTATAGAGTCACCTATTACTAGTGTGTTAGGTATGTTATTTCACCTTAAGGGCTGTGATTGTGCGGCACACTGATTTTGTGTTTTATGTGTTGTCTGGGTTATGACGGGAAGTGTAGGTTGTTTGTGTGTCTGCTTTTGAGGTCTCTGATGCTTTTGCAGGTTTTTATTTAGAGCCTCCGAGTATGATTTTGTGTATTTATGTGTATTTTTTGCCAGTGCTGATTTAGTAGGTCTGTGTGCAGCTGCAGTTGTGGTGCAAGTGTTAACCTTCTCCTCTTAACAGTCTGTTCCAGTCTTGGGTGGAGACAGCTTAGCTTCCAGTTTGGCTATATAATTGCATCTCTCGCATATGTTAGTGTTTTGTGGTAGGAGGAGAGGGTTGTCTGTGTACATGAGGCAGTTGTAACATTGCCTCAGGATACCCAGATTCACCAGCTGGACTGGAGAGTGCACCTGAAGTTGCCCTTTGGTCATGCCTGATTAGTAGGATGAACTGCTTAGTCACTTGGTTGGTGAGAGGTGAATAAAGAGCCTTGCCCTACTGGGCAATCAGTGTCAGGGTATATTAGTAGTTGCTATTAGGTCTGAGCAAGTGCTGGGCTGTAAAATGCTTTTTGAGTGCTTAGGTTGAGAGTTAGACTAGTTTCAAGGGAAAAATTGAAGAGGAGACTTAGTGGAGCCGGGAATAATTTAACCGTAGCTAACCGGCCCTGCCCGGTGTGCAAAACCATGAAAACACAGTTTTTATAGTGGGGAAATGAAAGAGATAGAAATTAGCCCAAAATAGGCCAATAAACTACTAACTTCTGGGCTGGAACCACTCTTCCAGAGACAGATAGGTTGCTCAAAGCTCCCCTCTCTCACAGGTAAACAGAGAAAATTCCTTCTATCCAAGTAAGGTATGGGCTACTCAGAAACTAATATCACAGCCCTGAATTCAGCACTAGCCTGAAAACTGGACTATACTAGCTTAGAAAGGTGGGAAACAAGGAATTGTTTTACTTTTTTTGTTTTTTGAAAAGATAAGGCAAAAACAGTAAAAAATACACTTAAAACAGCTTTAAAAGACTGCAAACGATCAGAAAAGGCTATCACACTTTAGTGTGTAGCCTACAACAGTTAAACAAATTATTTAAACAAAAAACAACTTTTTAAAAGTGTAGGCAGTCAAATAAGTACAATATGTGAAAAAAAACAAGCTTTTAAATCACAATAAACGCTGGAAAATCTGCATTTAGGCGGAAAACAGTTAAGTACAGCAAGAAAGTACAGAAAACTGATACTTAATTACTCCAAAGTCTCTCTTCTAAGCTAGAAGGCTTGCATCAGTTTAAGGCTTTCTAGTGATACCCAGTAGGTCAGTTACAGGAAAGATGGGAAACAAGCGCAGATGGTCTTTTAAACCAGAAAGTTGAAAGAGACGGACAAACTGTCCAAATGGTCAATAAACTACAATTTCTGGGCCAAGAACCTCTCCTCTCATGGTAGACAGGCTACCTAGTGCTTACCACTCCCACTGATAAAACTAGAGAGAAGATAGAACTAAGGCACTAGAGATGAATGTATGTATTAAGATCTGCTAAAAAGGCCATACAATCATTTATCTGTCCCATAATACCTGATGTTCATAATACTGATCACGTCTGCTTCCTTCACTTTAGAATAAACCATTTTCTCTTTACAAAACCATTTTCTCTTTATAAAGTGGCACATATTTTATAAGTTTACCACAGAAACAATCCGTCATAATTTGTTCAAGAATAGTAGTTTTAAGCCACATAACTGATGAAAATGAGTATTAATACATGCCCAACCAAAGGATTTTCTAAGAATGCATTTCCAATATTCTTCATGTATTCCTTCACTCTGAGCATTCATTTTTATTTTATCTTTCCTATTTAAAACTTGTTGCATGGGCATTTGAGGACATTGATTATATTTTCAGTATTACAATTAAAAATTTAGCAGTATCAAAACTAATACCATTAACACAAAGAAAAATAGAATCAATGTAATGGCAAACAGAACAGTTGCTACAGTGTAAAGTAAATGCTATTATTTATTTTCACATTAGTATGTTTAACAGAATAATTGTGGACCATGTCATCAGCTATGTTTTTATGTCAAGTAAATAAGACAGGGTTTTGTATAAATATTCATTCCAGGATGAAACCATGTGATTAGTTTCTGACAAACCCACTAATACATATTTCCAAATGCTCAATGCCCATCATCTGCTAATGCGCAAGTATATTTTATTTATTTTATTTTATTTATTTTACATTTGCTTACTGGGAAATTCTGATTAGGATAAGACCCATTTTCAGCGGAGACCCAGGAAGAAAAGCTCCACATATAGAGATTATACAAAACTTGTACAAGAAATTACACAATATTTATACAAGAAATTATACAGAAAATATACAAGACATACAGTACACCAGAAATTGCATTCTATGCTATTATAGCTGACATTTATATTATACAATCATCTGATATTATTCCTTATTTTAGTGTAGACATTGTAGTTTCTCAAATTAAGCTGAGGAACGGTTTGTAGGGGGGAAATTGGATAGAAAAAATGAGGTTAGAGATTATCTAGACATGAGAGAGCATAGATTATGAGGTAGTCAGGGAAGAAGAAAAATTATTACCAGAAACTAACTAATTAGTCTGGAGTAGTACAGGAACAAAGCCAGGTGTCATTAAGATAATTTTTAAGAATCTTTTTGAATTCATTGGTATTTGTGTTGGTTCTGATGCTGTGAGGTAGTAAATTCCACCTTGTTGCTATATGATGAGAAAATAGCAAGTTCCCTGACGTATTAGTGGATTTGGACACTTGTATAGAGATTTATTTGTTGACCGAAGACTTCAATTTGTGGTATGGGGCTGGAGAATATTTAGAAGGGTAGGGTTTTTTTCAGGTTGATATACTAGTTTGTGTGCTAAGGTTAATTGGTTATAGGATAGAAGCTGTGGGAGTTCTAACCAGGAAAGTTTTTTTAAGGAGTGACAGTGATGGGCATGATGTGGGCAGTCAGTTGTAAATTTAACTCTTTTATTGCAGCATGTTTCAGGTTTATTAAATTTGTCTTTTTAAGGTTGTTGAGAATTGGGGAAGCATATAGAAGTGCTGATAGAAGATTGGTTCTAGGAATGGCAAACCTAGAGGTGTTAGATACTTTTTATTTCTGTATATCTCTATACCAAATTTTTGTGAACTTTCTTAACTGCTTGTGCTATACATAGGTCAAATCTTAGGTTGTTTTCTATTATTACTCCTTGTAGTTTTGTTTGTAACTCGGCATTAATTTTAATATTATTCCGGATTCACTAGACACGAGACTGAATAGTGGAAAACCCCATACCCGAAAACCCAAAACTGTGAATAGCACAATCGCGAACATTTACACACACACACACACACACACACACACACACACACACACACACACACACACACACACACACACACACACAAACACACACACACACACACACAAACCAGTACATAAGCACACACACACATACACCTATCTAACTACACTAAAACAGACATAACAACACACACAAACACAACATAACACACAAACACACCTACCCTACCTATAAGCAGGGGGGGCAAGTCCTCCTGCACCTCCCATGTGGGAGGCTGTGCTCCCTGCACCCCCCTACTTATATATTCTAACTCTGAGGTCACACTAAACACACAAACACACAAAAAACACCACTACACACACTCACACACACTAAAATCCCTACCCAATACCCTTACACAAACACCACTTACCTGAAACCCCAGATAAATCCACAAACCACACCACATGTCACGAACACGACACCACGATAGCGAATTTGACATTTCCGCATTTGACATAGTGCAGTTTCACGTAACTGCACGTTCCACTATTCAATCTCGATGTACTGAAATTCGACATTTCAGTACGTCGAGATTGTCTAGTGAATCCGGGAGACCATATCAAAGGCCTTGGATATGTCTAGAAAGACTGCAGAGACTATTTTACCATTGTTTCTGAGTTGGTTGATGGTATTGGTGAATGTGAGGAGTGCAGTCGTGGTACTATGATGGGACCTAAATCCATGTTGACTAGTTGCTAACATGTTGTTGAAGCTTAGATAATGAACCAGTTGGGAGTGTATACATCTTTCGAGGAGTTTAGATAATGGAGAGAGAATGGTGAATGGTCTGTAGTTGGTCAGCTCTGTGGAATTTCCATCTTTGTGTAAGGGGATAATGTGAGGGATTTTCCCTATTGCTGGGACTTGTTGTTCTGCTATGGACCTGTTAATAAGGGTCGACATTGGATAAGATATGGATTCAGCTGTTAGTTTTAAATATTTGAATGGTAACTTGTCAGCTGCTATTGAAGAGGTTTTGGTAGCTGTAGGAACAGGCTGAAAGGAGAAGGAGTATGGTAAGTTGGGGGGTAGTGGAATGTCCTGGGTGGAGAATGGCATTTATGGTAATCCAAAAATCTTTGGTAGGTTATGCTGGTGTTTATGTTGCAGGTTGTAGTAGAAGTTGTTTTTATATAAGTTGATTTGGTGTTTAGCTTTGTTTCTAATTTGCTGGAATGCAGTGCAGTTGATTTGGATTTTACAGGTGAGCCATGTTTGCCAAACTTTGTCTCTTTTCCTAAGGAGCATTCTGGTGTCATTCATTAGCCATGGTGTGTATGTGGCCTTAATACGAATTGACCTGGGGGATCAATTTGTTTAGAATTTCAAGGAAGGTACTGTTGAAATAATTTACTGCAACATAAAGGGGCAGTTTTTTTAGTAGAGACCAGTTACATTATTTTAAGGTATTCATTAGATCTTGGGGGTTAAAGTTTTTTTTTACGGTGGATTTGCCAGAAGGTGGTGAGCTTGACAGTACTGATGTTTTTTTCTCAATTGATAGGTTGGCATATGGTCACTAAGGCTGTCAGGTAAGCAACCACTAATCTGATAATTCTGAGGTTTGTTGGTTAGTGTCCAATCCAGTATAGATTGACAGTTGGAGTTTTTATCTATCCATGTAGGAGCTTGAATGAATTGCATGAAGCCATAGAGGTTGATGTGATTGCTAGGATTATGTGTATTCCAAGTTGTCCAGTCTATATTAAAGTCACCCATAAAGATAGTTTCTTGAGCTATAGAATTTGATATAGACTGGATGATGTGCTCTATAGTGGAGATGCTATTTCTGGGTGGGACATAGCTATAATGGATATGAATTTGTTTTGGTTAAATTGAGTTTAGTAGGTAGGGTTTCTATGTTTTTGAGGTTATCTATGTTTAGGCTTTGTGGTAAAAGTATGAGACTGCTCTTAAATAAGATGGTTACCCCTCCATCTCTTTTTACCTTCCTATCTGCTCTAATAATGTTTTACACTGTAATAGTTGTCTTAAACTTGATATGAATGCATTCTAATAACAAGTGTATGTGCAACTGTCAATGTATATTATTTAATATCTGTATTACTGAATGCATGTTTAATAAAGTTTGCAACATGTTGGAGCTTTTCTCCCCAGGCCTCTGCTGAAAAGGGTTTTTTAAATAAAATCCAATTAAGAAAAGCAAAATAAATAAATGTATCACTTAGCAGTCAAAGTGGCACAAGAATTTTATTTATTTTAATACTCAAACAAATATGTATTAATAAATAAAAAAATAATGCTAATCACTAGTCTGAGTCAAAGACTAAGACACAATTGCAATAGGTGCACAATGCTTGCATCTGTAACCCATCTAGTGATTAGTACAGAACATTTTGATGATAAGTTGTCAACAAGCTACAGTAATTCCTGTAGTACAGAGTCTGATTATCTCAACCTTCATTTACTTTGTGTGTGACCCTGAGCAAGTCATTTAACCAAACAGTGCTTTAGAAAAATTGGGAATCTGGGCTAGACTTCTCTTAATGGTCTCCTGCACTGCATACCTAGTAACTACCTATGGAACATCTAAAATCAGCAGTATCAGCAATGTACGAGTGATAAGGATAAATGAAAATGATTGCCAAAGGCAAATCCCCACTTAAAGGGTGGGATCCTGTCATGAGATTGTGGTAAGGCATTGGGGAGGTGGGGTATGGGGCACAAGTAGGCACAAGTAGGTAATACAGATATGACACAGACCAGCGGCGAGGTCCAAGGCTAAAACAAGTTGAAACAATAATACCAATGCAAATCTTGCAGAAGAAAACATTCATAGGTGTTTAATAATTTATTTGACACTGATTTTGACCTCTATTAGTCCCACCTATGAATATGCAACATATATGTGTATATATGCTTCATCCTGTTTTACCTCTGCTCCTGCTTCAGTTTCTTCTTCTTCTGCAGGTGACAGATGTGGGAAATTAAATCTTTGTCTCATAATTCATTTTTCCTCTTATACTCAGGTCTCTTGCTACCTACATTTCTGAATTTGAGAAAATGAAGTCGACCTTTAATTTACCCTATAGCATCTGTCAGAGTGTTAGGAATGTGTTTTTCTTTTTTTTTTGACTAAATGTGTCTTAATTTAAGATATGTGTTTGCAAGGGCATGTATCTGTGCGTATTTGGACATAGGTTGTATGCACATACGCATCCATGTTTTCTAAGTTTCTGCACACCTTTGTAAAATACTGTTTATATTTTCTGTCTGTGCTGCTTTACTGCAAATGGGTGTATGGGCCTGCTGAAATTTTTCTGATAACCTTAAGGATGTAATAGATCCTTTTTCCTTCTCTTTCATTCTCTGGAGCCCACTACCACACAGTGAACTGTCAGAGATGAGAACATTTTAACAGATTAATTACGTCTAAAGTACCTGCATTTCCTGAAAAGGTTCTGACACAAGGGTTCTAGTATATCTCATTGCAGCTTGGGAGCTCTATCTATATATATGCACAGGCTGTACTTTTGATGTGGAAACTAATATATCACAGCTGTATATAAATGGAGCATTTCATCTTCCCTCAGAAAAGCAAGATACATTTGTAAATTTCTTCTACTTTCCAAGAAAAAAAATAAAAATGCTTGAGAGGACTGTCTAAGATTAAATTGAATTATTTTTTATCTTATGCACTGCTGCAGAGTATTTCAACAGATTCCCTATGAGACTTTAAGAAAAAATAATCCTACTTCTATAATAGAGTACACAGATCTAACAGACTTGCTGAATATGACAATTGATGATGTCGATTATTTGAGGGATAGATTTATTTAGGTTATGAAAGCATTTCATCTTGCTGAGCATTGAGCCCTGCTGTAGAAACTACATGACCTGGGTGCTTGAAGAGAGAAGCAATAAACTAGGCTGACAGCTATCTCAGAAACAGATTAACAACTCACTGCACTACAAACTCAAAAAAGAAAAGAAATAAGGAAAAGCGAAGGGTACTGGTATGTACAGTCATGTCTGTAAGGATGCTTGTCCAGCAAAAACAGACTACCTCCAGTAAACTAAACAGCTGCAACAAAAATGTTGTGCATTGTGGTATTTCACTGAAAATTATCTTTTTGGATAACTACATGAAATGAACTGGTCCCAAGATTTATATATCATTGCAATAACCCTGGATTGTTTTCTACATTACAAACATCATGCGGGCAGCTTTTATAGCTCATCAAACAGAAATTGTACTTCAGTTTCAT